>NC_091449.1:49606750-49629064 GCF_964237555.1 Oryctolagus cuniculus
GAAGCTCCTGGCTCCTGGCTTTGGATCAGCAAAGCTCTAGCTGTTGCAGCCATTTGGGGAGTGAACCAGCGGATGGAAGACCCCCCCCCCCCCCGACCCCGCCTCTCCTTCTCTCTCTGAGTAATCTTTCAAATAAATAAATAAACCTTAAAAAAAAACTATCACTTCATTAACTTTTTTCCAATAAATTCCAACATATACATTAAAAATCTATTTTTTGTATAATCATCAAAATGCTATAAAAACTTTATACTCATGAATTTAGTTTAAAAGTATAAAGTATCTAAATCTAGGTATACTTTCAAATCTAACATCTGAGTATTTTACAGAGGTTTTAGTTTGGGCTCTGTGAATGCAGTCTAAAAAGTACTACTCCCACCGGCGCCACGGCTCACTAGGCTAATCCTCCACCTTGCGGCGCCGGCACACCGGGTTCTAGTCCCGGTCGGGGCTCCGGATTCTGTCCCGGTTGCCCCTCTTCCAGGCCAGCTCTCTGCTGTGGCCAGGGAGTGCAGTGGAGGATGGCCCAAGTACTTGGGCCCTGCACCCCATGGGAGACCAGGAGAAGCACCTGGCTCCTGCCATCGGATCAGCGCAGTGTGCCGGCCGCAGCGCGCCAGCTGCGGCGGCTGTTGGAGGGTGAACCAATGGCAAAGGAAGACCTTTCTCTCTGTCTCTCTCTTTCACTGTCCACTCTGCCTGTCAAAAAAAAAAAAAAAAAAAAAGTACTACTCCCCATTACCCACTCCTCATAACTTGCACATGCACTTGGATGCACACACATGATGTCCCTAACCCAGCAGGCTACATCTTGTGCCATGTCATATCCCACCACTAAAAAGGTACAAGCCAGAAACCATGTTTCCCTACCTTTGTGACTTCCTGCAAAGTGTGTTATTTATAACTGAGTCACACCACACAATAAAAAGGCTAGGCTGAAAAATGTATAATTAACAACAAATAAGGACAGCTCTTCCATCAAGCAGAAACTCACAACTAGGTGGCCTTAAAAAAAAAAACCCTATAAATGCAAAGCCCCAGAAGTTTCTGAGGTAATCTTAAAGCAATCTAAAATAGAAGTTAACATGTACTTCAACTCAAAGGCACGCCATACATATGGTTAACATGAAGCTCTGGCATGCAGTATGTTTTCACCATCTGGAAACAGAAGAGGCTAGAACCTCACAGAATATCCACGCCATACTTTGTATTTTCTGGAGAAACACAACAGGGCACCGGAGCTGTCATCAGATTCCAAAGCTCTCCTTTACCCAGGACACACAACATCTCATTCTACCCACCTGCAAAACAGGCACCACCACAGCATTCTACAAATGAGGAGACCGCAGTGCAAAGTGGTGAAGTCAGCGACCCAAGGATGCACAACTATTAACCACAGGAGTGGCACTCGAACCTCTCCTGCCTGACTCCAAAGCCCAAGCTCTTGTCACAATAACCATGCAGCCCAACAAAAACAGGAAGCCAAAGAGACAAATGTATGAGGTCCTCCAGGCCTGGCTCAGAGGCCCAAGTCTCAGCCCTGTTTGGAGACTTAAATGGGCCTAGATGGACACCTCTGTCATTTTTATAGAAGACAGAGCCCTTGGCACCTGGTCTACTTCCTGCCTCATGCCTTCCTTGCATGGCCTTCAGGGAACGTTTGGCATGACAAAAGAAGCCTGGGCAGGGGAGTAAATATAAAGTCCCTGGAGTTCTCAGATGACCACTGAATTAACATTAGTACAGTGTAGTTTTCCAAGGTTTAACAAGGGACCCTGACCCATGCCCTCTACTAAAAAGCTCTTGGAGAGGGCAGAATCATAGTGCTGGAAGCAAACCAGGTTCTTCCTTTTAGCAGTAATAAACTGGGGGACCAGAGGATTAGCTCTCACTCACATAACCCCTCTTCAGTCATGGTCCCTGCTGCTTACATCTGTAAAGGAAAATTAAGAGAAATCAATTTTTGGGGCCAGCGCTGTGGCGTAGCGGGTAAGGCCACCGCCTACAATGCCGGCATCCCACATGGACGCCAGTTCAGGTCCTGGCTGCTCCACTTCCGATCCAGCTCCCTGCTATGGCTTGGGAAAGCAGTGGAAGATGGCCCAAGTGCATGGGCCCCTGCACCCGTGTGGGAGACCTGGAAGAAGCTCCTGGCTCCTGGCTTCAGGTCGGCACAACTCTCGCCATTGTGGCCAATTGGGGAGTGAACCAGAGGATGGAAGACCTCTCTCTCTCTCTCTCTCTCTCTCTCTCTCTCTCTCTGCCTCTCCTTCTCTCTGTGTAACTCTGACTTCCAAATAAGTAAAAAAAAAAATCTTTAAAAAAAAAAGCAATTTTTTTTGAAAGTCAGGGTAAAATAGAGAAGAGACAGAGAAAGATCAATCTGCTGGTTCACTCTCCAAATGACTGCGACAGCCAGAGCTGGGCAAGGCCGAAGCCAAGAGCCAGGAGCTTTTTCTGGGTCTCCCACATGGGTGCAGGGGCCCAAGGACTTGGGTCATCTTCCACTGCTTTTCCCAGGCCATTGTCAGGGAGCTGGATTGGAAGTGGAGCAGCTGGGACTCAAAAGTGTACCTATGTGGGATGCTGGCATCCCAAGTGGCAAATTAACCTGCTACACCAGAAAAGAAAATTTCTTTCCCAAAAGAAAGTAATTTAACGAATATACTTCCTCTTCAGGTTGTACCAATAACTTTCCTACCAAAAAAACCCACCTAGGTACCAACAATTACTTATTCTAGAATAATTAAAAAAACTAATATAAAACCTAAAACGTGGGATGGGTGTTGTGGCATAGTGGGTAACACTGCCTCCTGCACCACACCAGCATCACGTTTTAGTGCCAGTTCATGTCCCAGTTGCTCCGTTTCCAATCCAGCTCCCTGCTGATGGCCTGGGAACAGCTTGGAGGATGGTCCAAGTGTTTGGTCCCTGCCACCCATATGACAGATCCAGATGAAGCTCCCAGCTCCTGGCTTCAGCCTGGCCCAGCCCTGGCTGTTATGGCCATTTGGGGAGTGAACCAGCAGATGGATGCTCTCTCTCTGCCTCTGGAACTCTTTCAAATAAATAAATAAATCTCTTAAAAATAATGATTTTTTACTACCTTTCTGCATATGTAAAATTCTATCTTCAGTCTCTCCTCTAAAGCAGGGGCTGGCAAGAGCAGCAGGCACCAGTCCCACTCCCTGTGATTGCTAATACACCCTAGAAAGGAGAGGGAGTGAAGTCCTGTAAAAGACACATACTTCATTCATTATTGCCTTTGATGAATTCTCTCAGACTCAAAGAGAAAATCCAGAGTACCAGGGTCTAGGCACCGCAGCCGAGAAGTCGACCTGCCCGCAGCCCGTCCCAGGCAGCACGCTCCACTCACCATCTCGGTCCTCATCATGGACACTGAGGTAGAGATACTCCAGGCCTCTTCCTTTTTTGCCATGTTCAGCTCCTTGTAGTTTAGTCATGAGGGTTGTTTTACCAGAACCATCTTCACCTACAGTTGATGTTTGAAGAAGACAAAGCTGTACTGTTAACTCCAGGCAAGGACAGGGAGTCATGGCGTGCACATGCACATGTGCACACACGCACACACATGAAACGACTAAGAAGCCTCCTGCAAAGGATGCACCTGCTTCCGGAAACAGGGCCGACTTTGCTATTAAGAGTGCTTGGGGATGGGGTGGCAAAGGGGGCCAAGCCCAAATCTAACACGACTTTCCACCAGAGCTACCCTCAGTTCGCCAGGGAGGAAAGAAGCAGGTCCCCAGGGCCTACCCACGGCTGACAGGATGTGCGTTTGGAGAAGCCAAGCTAAAGGTGGGGGCCAGCTTCTCACAAAGCAAACTCTGATCACAAGAAAAACAAGAAATCTTAGAAAAACGTAACCTCAACACCCAAGAACTCTGAACTAAACGAGGTCTGATCCTGCCCCACCATCCTGAAGAAGAGAAGTTGTTATTCACGTCTGATCTCAGCACATCTCCTTCATAACCACTCTGAAGGCTGGGAAACTGGAACTAATTACACACCTAAGCAAACCTCTCCGGTATAATCTTCGTAATTACCAAGGACTTCCTCGTCTCCCTCTGCCCACCTACAGACCCCGGCCCCCACCCTCCCCTAAAAACTCCAAACCAACAATCACCACGAGGCACTCCTGGGAGTTGACACCCCGCACTTTAGAGCTAGGGAACTGAAGGGCAGGCCACAGACCCGAGCCCCTCTTCCCCGCGGCCCCATGCCACATGGCACCCTCCACCTGCCAGGCGGAGCTCGGTGAGCACTTGGCAGCCTCACTTTGGTACCTGCTCCTTCTGAGCTCCCCGTCTCTCCACATCCAGCCCCTGAAGATCTCCAGGGGTCCTCCCACTGCCCACCACAGTGGTCAGCACCTAGGGAAGACCATATGCCCCTCTCAGAAACAGAAGGAAAACCAACCAGGCTGTGGCTGCCATGTGGCCTGGGGTGGAGATGAGATACGAGGCCTCAGCAGACAGTCTGCGCCTGGCTTACCTTAGCAAGCACCTGCCACAGAAGCTCTAACAGTTTCCACGCTGCGTACCCTCTTGTCACCTCCGGGCCGCTGCAGGCTGACTCTGGTACCTGCTTCCTTAGTCCCCATATCACCCTCTTTCGACAGCTCAAAGTAATGTGATGCTAACACCCTCAGCTGCCCAAGCCCGGCAGGGTGCAGCAGCCACCAAAACGCAGTCGTCACCTGCCGGTCTGAGGTTCTCGCGGAGCGTCCAAGGGCTGTCTGCGCTGTCCCAGACCCACGAATGGCTCCTTCCGTGAATGCCCCCAAACTCCCTCACTTGTACGAGGAAACTGAGGCCAGAGAGGGTAAGGGGCCGGCACCAGGCAGCCCCGCAGTGTGGGCTGCAATAATACAGGGAAGCCCTGAAGCCTCTGACCGCGCACTGCCCAGGATGGAGAAAGGCTGGTGTGGCATCTTCCCACGGCTCCGAGCCAGGGCACCGCCTTTCCCGCCGTCTCCAGCTAGCCACCGCATCGCCTCGCTCCCCTCTCCATGCCCTCACTTTGGTGAACAGGAGGCTGCGGGAGCAGGGTCAGGGACAACCAAGGCGAAGTCGAAGGCCGAGGCTGTGACCAAGTGACTTTAGCAATGTGCCGACAACCCCACGCAGCCACACCGGGCTCTCCCCGCCGAGCGCTGGCTCAGCCAGGGTCCACAGAGCCCTCCCGTGCAGGACACGCCGCGGGCAGGCGGCAGGTGACGCGGGGCTGCTGGCACCTGCGGGAGAGACGCCCGCCTCGCCCACCCAAGCGCCCCTGGGCAACGCCCCGCCGCCGGCGCTCACCGAAAACCAGGATGTTCTTGCCAGACGGCAGTTTGGACCTGGCGCGGGTAGACACTTCGCTCAAGATCGAAGACCTGCGGCGACAATGGCGACAGCGGTCAGCCCCGGGGCCAACCTTGCCCTCCCGGCCCGCGCTGGGCCGTCAGGACCGCTCCGACGGGCGGGCCCGGCCCAGGCGGCTCCCGACCGGCCACGCCCTCCCCGGCCCGGCCCGGCCCGGCCGCCCGCGGCCTCACCACAGACTCTGGCCCTCTTCCTCCTCGCTAGTCAGGTCGCCGGCGGCCGCCACCGCGGGCCCGTTAGGACCCAACAGCAGCTTCTTTTCCACCCCCACCGGCGCCATCTTGCCAACAGCAGCCACAAAGAGGGCCCTCCCCCGGGCCCGCCGAGGACCCGCGAGGACCCCGGCCCAGCCGCCCGGCGCCCGCCGCTCCGCGAGCAGCGCCCCCGCCGCTCGTCGCCTGCCCCGCAGGGGCCGCGCCGCTCAACGCGCCCTGGAGTGCCGGCGGCGGCGGCAGCCTCCCACGGTTCGCGCGGCTGCGGCAGTGGCGAGTGGCGGTCAGGCGGCCGCCAGGGCAGCCAAGCGCGGGAGGCGGCGGCGGGCACCGCCCGGACCGGGGTTGCGCGGGCGGCCTCTGCCGGCCGAGGGGCGCAGCGCAGCGCCCCGCCCTGAGCCTGGCGCAGCTCGGCGGGGCGGCCCCCACGCGCACAGCCCGGCCTTTAGGAGGAGGCTCTTGCGTGGCAGCACCGGCTGCCCAGCGCGGACTGTGTCAGAGCGCACTTCCCGCTGAATCTTAGCTAACTCCTCGATGCGTGAAGAAGCTGCAGCTCAGGGAGTTTAGGAAACTCGTCCGAGGTCCCAGTATTAGAAGTCAGCATCTCTGGACTTCGATCTTATTCCGCGGTCTTCAGACTGTTCTGTAATGATCTTACCCGGGTTATAAAACCAGCCTTAAACGTGACCCCCTGGTCCTCACAAACCTTTTCACCTCCTCCTCGACAGACGTGAAGGCTGAATTAGCGTTCAACCAGTCCATGAGTTTTAATACACTTACAGAAGACCCACTACAGTGATACAACTTTAGAACACTGCTGTCACCCCAAAACGGCTCCGTAGGCCGAGTGAACCCCTTTCCCCACCACCACAAGCAACCAGCCGTCCGCCTCTCCTGGACATCGCCTAGAAAGGAGTTACACACAAGCGACCCGCTGTCCTTCTGCATGCTTTGGAGCTTCGTCCGCGTCATTCCGGGTGCCTTTTGTTCCTTTTTTGATGAATAATACCTCCACGCATGGATTTACCGCGTGTCGGCTGCTTGCTCCCCAGTCCAACATTCCCGTTGTTTCTCCCTTTTTGGCTCTTAGAACACTGCTCCGGACATCTGCACACCAAGTCTTTGTGTGGAAACATGTCTTCTTTCTTAACTTTTTAATGGCAGGTAATAAGGCAAAGGCAGGTGTATTGTTAATAGATTTTGACATTGGACACTAAAATCAGCAGCTTTAGTTCCCTTACAGAGGGGTAAAAAGACGGGTAGAGAAAAAGAAAAGGGGAAGTGAAAAGGGAAGGTGAGGCCGGCGCCGGGCTCACTAGGCTAATCCTCCGCCTGCGGCGCCGGCACCTCGGGTTCTAGTCCCGGTTGGGGCGCTGGATTCTGTCCCAGTTGCTCCCGCGCCAGCCATAGCAGCCATTTGGGGGGTGAACCAACGGAAGTAAGACCTTTCTCTCTCTCTCACTGTCTAACTCTGCCTGTCAAAAAAAAGGGGGGGGGGGAACAGAAGGAAAAAATACATTCCACTTTAGGTACGGCCTCCATCTGAGGGCTACTGTTACTCTCTGAGGATGGAAGCGCGCTAGCTACAATATTTCTTAAGGATCACAGGAAGTGGAAGAACATCCATCTGAGAGCAGGATTGTTCGGTATCCCATATGGTCGCCGATTCTAGTCCCGGCTGCTCCTCTTCCAATCCAGCTCTCTGCTGTGGCCTGGGAAAGCAGTAGAAGAAGGCCCAAGTCCTTGGGCCCCTGCGCACATGTAGGAGACCCAGAAGCTCCTGGCTCCGGTTCGGATTGGCACAGCTCCAGCCGTTGCGGCCATTTAGAGAGTAAACCATCAGATGGAAGACCTCTGTGTGTGTGTGTGTGTGTGTGTGTAACTGTGACTTTCAAATAAATAAATAAATATTTTTAAAAAAAGGAAGAAACTACAGGCCAGTGAGCTTCATCCGCATTTGGTGAAATTCTCTACTGTAATCAGTTGAGAAACATAATACTAGATTTACAATTGCTTCTCGATCAAGTGCAGATTTACACAGTATCTTTCTTTTCTGAATGAATACCAGGTATGATACTGCAGACCTAGCAAACACAGATTTTAACAGAGCAGTTGACAATTCAGACATTAACAAAAAGTGAGAGGTACCTTTCACATAGCAGTTAAGACACTGCTTGGAATGCCCATATCCCACAGTGGTTCTAGTCCCGGCTGCTCCTCTTCCGATCCAGCTCTCTGCTATGGCCTGGGAAAGCAGTAGAAGATGGCCCAAGTCCTTGGGCCCCTGCACCCACGTGGGAGACCTGGAAGAAGCTCCTGGCTCCTGGCTTCGGATTGGCACAGCTCTGGCCGTTGTGGCCGTCTGGGGAGTGAGCCAGCAGATGGAAGATCTCTCTCTCTCTCTCTCTCTCTGTAACTATGTCTTTCAAATAAAATTAAATAAATCTTAAAAAAAGATTAATTTATTTCTTTGAAAGAGTTACACAGAGAGAGAAGGAGAGGCAGAGAGAGAGAGGTCTTCCATCCACTGGTTCACTCCTCAATTGGCTGCAACGGCCAGAGCTGTGCCAATCCGAAGTGAGGAGCCAGGAGCTTCCTCCGGGTCTCCCACACGGGTGCAGGGGCCCAAGGACTTGAACCATCTTCCACTGCTTTTCCAGGCCAGAGCAGAGAGCTGGATCAGAAGTGGAGCAGCTGGGTCTCGAACTGGTGCCCATATGGGATGCCGGCACTGCAGGCAGCGGCTTAACCCGCTACGCCACAGCGCCAGCCCCCTAACACAAAGTAATTTAACAGAAACTAAAACCCTTCAATTAAGTAAGAAAAAAAGCATAACAGTACAGGAATTATTTTGAAATAATTAAAATTATAATCTAAGACTCATAATTGTATTAACTATACTCTCAGAGTAGGTCACGTAGAATGCCAAAAAGCATCTTAGGATCCACAAAACCTCACTCAATCCAGCAACGAAGCTGTTTTCCTACTTAGCCAACCAGGCCGCGTTTCTGTTTGGACACGTTTTACAAAGAAATGTCCAGTGGCCATTCTCAGGGGATATGACACTGTTTGGCTGCAGCAAGAAATAGCCAGTGCTCATCACCATGAAGGATAAAAAATGGAGAGAGAAGAGGGGAAAGTAGTAATCACTTTTGTTGACCTAAAGCACATAAACACATGACAAAATAGAGTGAACCAAACCACAGAATATGGACATATTCAAAGCAACTGCAAAATCAGCCTTTAAAAGAGAAGCATGTTAATTAACAAAATGTCAAACACTGATTTGCTGTGTGGTAACCTCCACTGAACAGCCTGGGAAAATATTCTGTTTTTCTGAATTAGGAGGAGGGTCTTGGGCAGTGGGTAAAATACTAACATCCCAGTGTCTCACACAGTATTCATTGCAAAATTACATCAAATAATGTTTAAAGGCTGATTGTCTTCTTCTCTGAACTATATTCTTTGAGCTTAAGGAAAAACAAAAGCATATTCCCAAACAAATGTTTGACCTTATGAAGGAATTTTATCTTACTGATCTTCACATTGAAAATGTATCTGCCATATATATATATATATATTTTTTTTTTTTTTGACAGGTAGAGTGGACAGTGAGAGAGAGAGACACAGAGGGAAAGGTTTTCCTTGCCGTTGGTTCACCCTCCAATGGCCGCCGTGGCCGGCGCACTGTGGCCGGCGCACCACGCGGATCCGAAGGCAGGAGCCAGGTGCTTATCCTGGTCTCCCATGGGGTGCAGGGCCCAAGTACTTGGGCCATCCTCCACTGCACTCCCTGGCCACAGCAGAGAGCTGGCCTGGAAGAGGGGCAACTGGGACAGAATCTGGAGCCCCGACCGGAACTAGAACCCGGTGTGCCGGTGCTGCAAGGAGGATAATTTGCCTAGTGAGCCGCGGCGCCAGCCCTCTGTCTTATACATTGTTATAATAATTTGAAGCATTCCAGCATTACAGACTTTTTAATAACATCAATCTCTGTACATTTTCTGTCTTGTGAAAGTTCTGAAGAATACTTAAATTTTTGTATCTTTCAAGGCATTATATTTTTTTACATTCTATGTTCAGCTTTTATTTTATTTTTAACTTTTATTTAATGAATATAAATTTCCAAAGTACAGCTTATGGATTACAATGGCTTCCCCCCCATAACTTCCCTCCCACCCGCAACCCTCCCCTTTCTCGCTCCTTCTCCCCTTCCATTAACATTGAGATTCATTTTCATTTCTCTTATATACAGAAGATCAGTTCATTATATTTTAAGAGACCAAACTAAATTATGACAATGTCTTCTGCCAATCAAGGAGTTGCACACTTGGGGCCTTTGGTCAGCTTATGATATTTGTGAGCAAGGTCCACAGCTGTTCGACCTTTCTGAAAGGGGAAAGACCACAAAATTAAATTCCAGTGATTTCCCATTTTCTTAACTCCATTGAAAAGGTAATTTATTTCTTCTTCAGTAAAATTTTTACGAATTCTTCTTTTTTCTGCAATTAATGATAATTGTAAAATATATTAGTACTTGTTAAAAAAGAGGTCTTCTTGAGACCAAACTAAGTGCTTAACTTATTCCAAGGATATGAACTATAGAGTGAGAAAATTTTATGTCCACGCTACTCCTCATTTGGAAATCCAATTTTAATAACTTTAGTACTTACTATTAAATTATACCACTGTAACTTCAATAATTTTAACTTAATCTTCTGTAATAATATTCACACCTCTCAAAAAATTTATAAACATTTATTAATTTCACATTCTTGTGAGGACACTTAGCAAACTGGTTACCTATCTTACAGATTAGGATTTTCCCAAAGGGATCTTTAACTTTTTTTAAAAGGATTTATTTATTTATTTGAAAGTCACAGTTACACAGAGAGAGGAGAGGCAGAGAGAGAGAGAGAGAGAGAGAGAGAGAAAGAGAGGTCTTCCATCCGCTGGTTCATTCCCCAGATGGCCATAACTGCTGGAGCTTTGCCGATCGGAAACCAGGAGCCAGGAGCTTCTTCTGGGTCTCCCATGAGGGTGCAAGGGCCCAAGGACTTGGGCCATCTTCTACTGCTTTCTCAAGCCATAACGGAGAGCTGGATCGGAAGAGGAGCAGGGGCCGGCACTGTGGTACAGTGGGTTAACACCCTGGCCTGAAGCGCCGGCATCCCATATGGGTGCTGGTTCAAGACCCGGCTGCTCCACTTCCCATCCAGCTCTCTGCTATGGCCTGGGAAAGCAGTAGAAGATGGCCCAAGTCCTTGGGCCCTTGCACCCACGTGGGAGACCCAGAAGAAGCTCCTGGCTCCCTGTTTTGGACTGGCGCAGCTCCAGCCATTGCAGCCAACTGGGGAGTGAACCAGCAGATGGAAGACCTCTCTCTCTGCCTCTCCTCTCTCTGTGTAACTCTGACTTTCAACTAACTAAATAAATCTCTAAAAAAAAAAAAAAAAAAGGAAGAGGAGCAGACCGAGGAGCAGACGGGTCTCGAACTGGCACCCCTATGGGATGCCGTCACTTCAGGCCAGGGTGTTAACCCACTGCACCACAGCACCGGCCCCTATAACTTTTTTTTTTTTAATAACTTCTTAAAACAGAAAAGAATATCCACACTTGTTAATTTAAACATTTAATTAATATTTTTAAGAATAAAGATATAGGCCGGCGCCGCGGCTCACTAGGCTAATCCTCCACCTTGTGGTGTCGGCACACCAGGTTCTAGTCCCGGTCGGGGCGCTGGATTCTGTCCTGGTTGCCCCTCTTCCAGGCCAGCTCTCTGCTGTGGCCAGGGAGTGCAGTGGAGGATGGCCCAATTCTTTGGGCCCTGCACCCCATGGGAGACCAGGATAAGTACCTGGCTCCTGCCATCGGATCAGCGCGTTGCGCCGGCCGCAGTGCACTGGCCGTGGCGGCCATTGGAGGGTGAACCAACGGCAAAGGAAGACCTTTCTCTCTGTCTCTCTCTCTCTCACTGTCCACTCTGTCAAAAAAAAAAAAAAAAAAGGAATAAAGTTATAAAGGTCTTTCGAAGTTTGCTTTTTATTTTTTTTTATTTTTTATTTTTTTTTTTTTGACAGGCAGAGTGGACAGTGAGAGAGACAGAGAGAAAGGTCTTCCTTTGCCGTTGGTTCACCCTCCAATGGCTGCCGCGGCCGGCGCACCGCGCTGATCCGATGGCAGGAGCCAGGAGCCAGGTGCTTTTCCTGGTCTCCCATGGGGTGCAGGGTCCAAGCACCTGGGCCATCCTCCACTGCACTCCCGGGCCACAGCGGAGAGCTGGCCTGGAAGAAGGGCAACCGGGACAGAATCCGGTGCCCCAACCGGGACTAGAACCCAGTGTGCCGGCGCCGCTAGGTGGAGGATTAGCCTAGTGAGCCACGGCGCCGGCCCGAAGTTTGCTTTTAAAAACACGTTCATGGGGCCCATGTTGTGGCATAGCAGGCAACACCGCCACCTGCAATGCTGGCATCCCATATAGGTGCTGGTTCATGTCCTAGCTGTTCCCCTTCTGATCCAGCTCCCTGCTAATGGCCTGGGAAAAGCCTCAGAAGATGGCCCAAGTGCTTGGGCACGTGCTACCCATGTGAAGCTCCGGATGAAGCTCCTGGCTCCTGCCTTTGGCCTGCCTAGGCCTGGCCATTGTAGCCATTTAGGGGGTGAACCAGCAAATGAAGATCCCTTTCTCTGTCTATCCTTCTGTAACTCTGACTTTCAAACATCTTAAAAACAAAAACATATTCATCTTAAAAAAAAAAAAAAACAAAAAAAAATCTTAAAAAACAACATAATCACTACTTATATGAATGCTCAGCTTGAGCAAAACTCAAATAAACTGCCCTATGGGGAAGGAAGATTTTAACTAGTTTTTTTTTTTTTTTTTTTTTTTTTTTTTAGGGCTACCTCTACACAGAAAGAATACATAGTTTGTATCTGTAAGCATATTTTCTGGTGATGTTTAATAGTTTAAGCTTTTCAATGACTGTTAATTCATGTCACTGTTTGTAGATGGTGGTGAGAACTATTCTGTATTGCCACTTGAGGTTGCTAGTGAGATTCGAAGGACCGGATATAGTTGTGCTGAGTCATCCTTAGAAAATCATGCCCTCACAGGCCAAAACCATTAGCTATTTGTCCACTTTTATTTTTTTTAAAGATGTATTTTATTTATTTGAAAGACAGAGTTACAGAGAGAGGTAGAGACAGAGAGAGAGGTCTTCCATCCGCTGGTTCACGCCCCAGATGGATGCAACGGCTGGAGCTGAGCCAATCTGGAACCAGGAGCCAGGAGCTTTTTCCGTGTCTCCCCCGTGGGTGCAGGGGCCCAAGGACTTGGGCCATTTTCCACTGCTTCCCAGACCATAGCAGAGAGCTGGATCGGAAGAGGAGCAGCTGGGACTAGAACCAGCACCCACATGGGGTGCCAGCACTTCAGGCCAGGGTTTTAACCCGCTGTGCCACAGCGCCAGCCCCTGTCTACTTTTCTGAAGAGCCACAGTGCAGACCTTTTAAAGCAGAAGAGAAACGTTTGAGAAATCAAAGTGATGTTTCTTAATAATATTATTTAGAATACAAGCTCCATGAAGGCAGGGATTTTTGTCTATTTTGTTCACCACTATATCCCCAGTACCTAGAATATCTGACAAATAATAGATAGTTATCAATAAATACTGAGAGAAAAAAGGTATTATTGATAAAACTGTCTCAAAATTCATCAATAAAAGTATCCTTATTTTTAAGTCTACTGGAAAACTGTGGTTATCCAGAAACAGGTTTCAGTTTCATTTGCTCAATTAATTGAACTCACTTTAATCAGGAATAGATAGGTTATTGTAATTTTGGGAACACTGAGGCACTGGAGTTTAGGTAAAGCCCAGCTTTCCACTGTGCCTACCATTTCCCTGACTCCTACACTTAACATCTGTGTCCAAATCCACAAATATTCCTGCAAAGTCTGGGCAGCCTGGAAAGAGGAAGCAGCTCCCTAATCCAACCATCTCCTCTGCTGCTTCTTAACGTCAGCCAAGCGTTAGGCAACAGCAGGGGAAACTGGACAAAAGGGCTTAATTCTAGAAACTCTTATTTTCAAACATTCTCTAGATACCTGTGGATCCTGAAGGAGAGCCTTGGGGAAATCCTTAAATGTTTAGTGTGGTAGTCCCTTCCCAAAACAATGGATGCAAATTTAAATGTAAGCAAATCTTTGTGGCTAACAGGTTAAGCCAACGCCTGCAATGCCAGCATCCCAGGAGTGCCCACTGGAGACCTGGCTGCTCCACTTCTGATCCAGCTTCCTGCTGATGCACCTGGGACAGCAGTGGAAGATGGCCAAAGTGCTTGGGTCCTTGCCATCCACATGGGAGACCACTACAAAAATCTGGGCTCCTAGCTTCAGCTTGGTACAGCCCCAGCTATTGTGGCCATTTTGGGGAACAAACCAGCGGCTGGAGAATTCTCTGTCTCTCCCTTTCTGTCTGTAACTCTGCTTTTTAAATAAATTTTTAAAAACTTTTAAAAAATTAGTGATAAATGCCCCAATATGAAAGGGAAATTTATCGAGGGACAGAAAAAAATGGCAACATACTAAATATTACTAGTCTGCTTGTGAAAAAGACTTAAGACAAATGGAATCATTAACTTTTTTTTTTTTTTTTGACAGGCAGAGTTAGACAGAAAGAGAGAGAGAGAAAGAGTAAGGTCTTCCTTCTGTTGGTTCACCCCCCAAATGGCCGCTACAGCTGGCATGCTGCACCGATCTGAAGCTAGGAGCCAGGTGCTTCCTCCTGGTCTCCCATGCAGGTGCAGGCCCCAAGCACTTGGGCTATCCTCCCCTGCCTTCCCGGGCCACAGCAGAGAGCTGGACTGGAAGAGGAGCAACCAGGACAGAACCGGCGCCCCAACCGGGACTAGAACCCGGGGTGCCCCCGCCGCAGGCGGAGGATTAGCCTAGTGAGCACAGCGCTGGCCCGGAATCATTAACTTTCTGACAATTCCTTTCTATATTCTAAAAAAGCAAGCCAAGTTATTAGCTATTTGGTCAAAAATATGTGTGGTATTTATGAGCTAAATACCACTTACCAGTTCTTAGGGTCCTTCCGTATAACCAATGAGTGACCATCATTCTGGCCATTTCATGAAGCTAGCAGGTGATTTTATGTAAACAGATTACAGAATATATTTAATTGCTAAATATCTGTTTTTATGACACGTTGTCATAAAGTATATTTACTACTAATTCAATGCCAAGTCTTTGACAAAAACAAGATTTCCATGTGCAACATGTTTCTATGGAAAAAATACCCATTTTCTACTGAAAATATTACTTCAAAAAGTGGGTTTTTCCATAGTGGTACTTAGTATTGATTTGTAAGCAGACCATTTGACCTAGAAAAAGACCTAGATATAAAGAGTAAATTTGAAATCTCTTTCAAAGTTTTGCAAGTAAAAAAATAGCCAGGGGCCAGCGCTCTGGCGCAGCAGGTTAAAGCCCTGGCCTGAAGTGACAGCATCCCATATGGGTGCCGGTTCTAGTCCTAGATGCTCCTCTTCTGATCCAGCTCTCTGCTATGGCCTGGGATAGCAGTAGATGGCCCACATGGGAGACCCAGAAGAAGCTCCTGGCTCCTTGCTTCGGATCGGCGCAGCTCCGGCTGTTGCAGCCATCTGGGGAGTGAACCAGTGGATGGAAAACCTCTCTCTCTCTCTGTCTCTACCTCTCATTGTAACTGTCTTTCAAATAAATAAAATAAATCTTTAAAAAATAGCCAAATAAATATATGTAGGAAAATGCTTCCTGGATATACCAAGTCCAAATGTCTCTGTAATAAATAATGGTGGATCTATACATGTTATTAATTTCTAGATTATTTTGACATTAAGGAACTAAATGACTTATTCTTACTACGCAGGTTAACTTCAAAGGAATAGAAGAAAATTATCTTTAAGTATCTGTGATAAATTTGGAACGGTGATAAAACTGAAATGTTAACCCTGTAGTCAAATAAAATTGCCCATAAGTCAAGGAAGACGCATTTTGATTTTTAAGCAG
Source organism: Oryctolagus cuniculus (assembly GCF_964237555.1). NCBI lineage: Eukaryota > Metazoa > Chordata > Mammalia > Lagomorpha > Leporidae > Oryctolagus > Oryctolagus cuniculus. The sequence goes on from NC_091449.1 coordinate 49,622,395, forward strand.
GCTTTAAGATTTATATACTATTTGCCTCTTCAATTTTGATTGTCTGAAGCATGATAATTATGAATAAAACCTTCTGCAAAGTCTCTGAAGCACTTGTGCAAGGAAAATATTTGTGTTCTTAAAATAGAAATGTGGTCTGGAGGATAGAACAAGGGCTTCTGGATAGAGGGTTGCATTTAATTCTTAATTCTGCTGTTTATCATCTCATTATGCCTTAAAATGGTAATGAAAGAATACTTACCTTACAGTATTATAAAAATTAAAGGAAGTAATGTCTATAAAATACCTAACACATAGCAGGTACTTAATGAATATTAATTTCCTTCTGTTCCTTCCCCAGCTGGCAGGCAGTGGGTGAGCAAGCAACAAGAAGAGGAAAGTCTCTTTGTCCCTCATCAGATTCAAGAACTGTCAATTAAGAGCCATTAATGATGCAACTTAAAGCAACCATTCAGCTGTCCTCTTCATTCTTAGGAACATATAAAATGTAAGTTTATTTAAAAATTAAATATATTCACTTATTCCTCCAGGAGTAGTAGATTCAATACTGAGCTGTCGTCTTCTATGTGGGGTCAGCAGAATTTCTGCAAAATATGGAAAACATTTATCATGTTTAGTGTATGAATCAGAGTAATAGCATATCAATTCCAATAGTATATTTCTTTTCTCCCCTTCCTAATGGGAATCCTTACAAGATTAGGAAGAATTTTTAAAATAGCAGAGACTAAGGCTATTCCCTGGGTACATCTTCAGATCACTGGTTACTTAGAGACAGCTTTTCTTTTCCACGTGTTTTACCCTCTAGCTTTTAATATACTTGATGCTTTACATGATAGTTCAGAAAGTATAGTCATAATTATAGCTTTAAAGGTGCTAATTAATTACTTTTGTTACAGATAAGTGATTTCCTTAGTTCACTTTTATATCTGTCTTCAACTTCCACAATGACTTTGTGACGATCACATTGGTATGGGCAAGAGTGCAAGAGGTTGCTAAAATTTCGGCTATTCAGAGATTGTCCTACTGCTATGCAACCTAAAAGAAAACAAATTAAATTGATGTATAGATTTTATAAAATATAACAAACTTATGAAAGCAAATATCTATATGATGATGACTGAAGTAAAACAAGGAACTCAAATATCTCAAGAAATTCAAAGTCCTGGGGCCGGTGCTGTGGCGCAGCAGGTTAAAGCCTTGGCCTGAAGCACCGGCATTCCACATGGGCGCCGGTTCTAGTCCTGGCTGCTCCACTTCCCATACAGCTCTCTGCTATGGCCTAGGAAAGCAGTAGAAGATGGCCCAAGTCCTTGGGTCCCTGCACCCACGTGGGAGACCTGGAAGAAGCTCCTGGCTCCCGGCTTTGGATCAGCGCAGTTCCAGCCGTTGCGGCCAATTGGGGAGTGAACCAGCAGATGGAAGACCTCTCTCTCTCTCTGCCTCTCCTCTTTCTGTGTAACTGTGACTTTCAAATAAATAAAAAAATCTTAAAAAAGAAATTCAAAGTCCTACAAACACAATACAATGAAATAAATGTTGGAACAGAAGGATGAACCCAGTTATGGTGACACAGAAAAGCAGCATCTGGCTTGGTCTTTTTCTGAGCAGGAGTCACTATTGACAGCAGATATTCAAAAGAGGTGAGAGGTGATTCTTAGACCTGGTCAATGTGAGGTGTTTTTGTTTGTTTGCTTAACACTTTATTATGGAATTTTCAAATACAACATTCAAGGAAAGAATATGATGAACCCACATGTATCTACCACCCACCAGCAATAATAATAATTACTTTTTAAAAAAGATTTATTTGAAAGTCAGAGTTACACAGAGAGGAGAGGTGGGGGCGGTCTTCCATCCGCTGGTTCACTCACCAACTGGTTGTAATGGCTGGAGCTGCACTGATCTGAAGCCAGGAGCCAGGAGCACCCCCTAGTCTCCCATGCAGGTGCAGGGGCCCAAGGACTTGGGCCATCTTCTACTGCTTTCCCAGGCCATAGCAGAGAGCTGGATCATCAGCGGAGCAGCCGGGACTAGAATTGGCGCCCATATGGGATGCCAGCACTGCAGTGTTTTATATATATACTATATGATATAGTGCTTTACAGACTATATCACAGCGCCAGCCCCAGTAATAACTAGTTGTATCTTATCTACACTCCCACCTACTCTGTTTTGTCCCCATCAATATGGGATTAAATTATCATGCCTAAAATTTAAAGTATCATTTCATCTGTAAATACTTCATATATTAGGACTGAAAAAGAAATATCACTCAAAACCATTATACAGCTAAAAAAGCCATACTTAATATATCTAATGTCTAGCTTTCAAATTTCCCTTTAATTTCAAAAACTTATTCTTGGTTGCTTGAATCACGCTTCAAACAAGGTCCATTGTTAAATTTGGCGCATATGTCTCCTGAGTTGCTTTTAATTTATCACCTTTCTTCTATTACCTCCTTGCTATTTATTTTTTGAAGACATTAGGCCATTTTAATTACAATTTCCCAAATGCTGGGTTTTGCTGACTGTATCATTTAAAATGTTCTTGGGTACCCTAGGAGTAATTAGATCTACTTGTGGATTACTGATCAGATTCGGGTTGAAGCGTATTTGCTAGAACTCCTCATATGTATTATTATGTGCTTCAAACTGCAGTATATTCAAAGAAACAAAATCTCTCTATACATGTTAAGACAGACAATAGGCTCGGATAATGTCAACAGTACCATTCATTATAAAGTTCCCCTTCAGGGAAAGACATGTGGCACAACAGGGTAAGGTGCCTCTCTCGATCTCCACATCTCATGTGGAAGTGCTAATTTGAGTCCTGGCTACCCTGCTTCCCATCCAGCTTCTTGCTAATTAATCCTGGGAGGTAGCAGATGGTGATTCATGTTCTTGGACCCCTGCCATCACATGGGAGTTTTAGGGTCTTAGCTTCTGTCTGGCCCAGCCTTGGCTGTTTTAGGCATTTGAAGAACAAGTGAACCAGATGAATCACTCTCAATCCTTCACACTCTCTCCCTAACCCCCACCTTTTAAGTATATGGGGAAAAGTGCTCTGTCAGCATCTTACCCAATTATATTAGTGGCTCATTCCTAAAGGACCAGGAGAATTTAGTCAGGCAAATAGTTGATGAGGGTGAAGATATTTGGGGTATAATAAACATGTGCAAAAGCATAAAATGTGAAAAAACATAGTGTGATCATCAAATCAAAAGTACTCTGGTATTGGCCACAGTACAAGGCATAAAGAGGAGTGTGGGAGAATAGTTAAGGCTGGGAAGGGTTGCAGTGAGACATACCAAGAAGCCATGTTAAGGAATTTTTAACTCCTTTCAAGGCAATGGAGAACTACTAACATGATTTCATTTGTCTTTGTAGAAAGGCCAGTGGAAGGCAAGAGATCAGTTCATAGGTTGGCTTCAATAATCCAAAAAACAAATGAGATTCTAAAATAAAGTATTTTAAGGGAGAATGGAGAGATTTCTGAGGTAAAATTGGCAGGATTTAATAATAATGAGCTAGTGAGCTAATAGAAAACTTTAGGCTGATTCTCAAGTAATTTGGTAACCGAATGGCAAAGTTTAGAATGAGCATACCACATTTTTGACAGACTTAAAGAGAGCAGATGTGCAGTATATCCAATTAGTAAAAGCAAAACAAAATTTCATAAGGTTTTGAAAGTTTGGCAGAAAGTTTGTTTCAGTGACTTAGAGGGAGACATTTAGCATTCCTTAGCATGGTAACAGGATAAAAAGCACACATTAAGAAAAGAAGTCAGTACAGGCATGTAGCCTAGTGGCTCTGGCTCCTGGCTCCAGCTTCCTGCTAATGCACGTCCTGGAAGGCAACGATGATGGTTCAGATAACTGGGTTCCTATCACCCACGTGGAACACTTCGATTGAGTTCCCAGCAACTGACTTTGGCCTAGACCCTCCCTGGACACTGTGGACATTTGGGTTGTGAATCAGCAGATGGGGGGGTGTCTTTGTCTTTCTCCTTATCTCTCATATAAATAAATTTTTTAGAAATTTTAAGGGCTGGTGCTGTTGCATAGTAGGCTAAGCCTCTACCTGGAGTGCCGGCATCCCATATGGGCACTGGTTCCTGTCTCGGCTGCTCCTCTTCTCTTCTGATCCATCTCTCCGCTTGTGGCCTGGAAAACAGTGGAAGATGGCCCAAGTGCTAGGGCTCCTCCACCCACATTGGAGATCTGGAAAAAGCTCCTGGCTTCAGACTGGCTCAGCCCTGGCTGCTGAGGCCATTTGGGGAGTGAACCAGTGGATAGAAGACCTTTATCTCCTTTTTTTTTTTTTTTTAAGAAATTTTTAAAAAGTTAATAGCAATATGCATACTATAGTTGGGGGTAGGAGAGACTTGAACCTGAAAGGCTGCTAGAAAGCGGGTGCACTAATTTAGGTATGAAGCAAAAAGGGACTATCTGGGAAAGAAAGAAAAATCATATTTGATAGGAAATGTAATGAGACAGTATAGTCATGGATGACTTAAAGTCTAAAACCTGAGAGATCAGAAGCATAATGGCAACACTGATAGAAGACAGCAATTTAAGAGGAAGAAGGATGTTGTGTTTAGCTTAAAGTAACATGAAGACATTTTCAGTGAGCATATTCTGCAAGTAGAACAATAAAGCTACATACCAAAGTAGAAGCCAAATGTTTGAGACACAGATTCTAAAATCATCAGTAAAATGGCAAATAACAATATAAAAGTTAATGAAGTGACAGAATTGAATAAATGCTGGAGACTATGTCTCAGGGAGAATACCTGCGGAAATGTGGTAGGAAGAGAAAAACAAAGCAAAGAAAGTGAGGGCTGAGTTCTATTCATCTTTGACCACAATGCCTGCCACAGAATAAATACTCCATAATGTTTGTGAAATGAATGGGTGATCTCTAGGAAAGAAAGAAACTAGGAAAGAACCATCTCAAACAAACTAAGAAGTGACCAGGGGTTAACAATTACAGAACATTCACTCTGCCAACTGGAATACTTTTGACTAAAGGCTCCTAGAGTTTCTTGGTTCACAGCATATCAGGTCAAAACAAATGCCTAATCATTCTGTTAGGTCGAAAGCAACTTAGTAAGTATTTATTTATTTATTTATTAAAGCTTTTTTTTTTTTTTAAAGATTTTTGTTTATTTATTTGAAAGAGTTACAGAGAGAGGTAGAGACAGAGAAAGAGTGATCTTCTATCCATTGGTTCACTCCCCAAATTGCCACAATGAATAGAGCTGAGCCAATCTGAAGCCAAGATCCAGGAGCTTCTTCCAGGTTTCCCACGTGGGTGCAGGGGCCCAAGGACTTGGGCCATCTTCCACTACTTTCCCAGGCACATTAGTAGGGAGCTGGATTGGAAGTGGAGTAGCTGGGATTCAAACTGGAGCCCATATGGGATGCAGGTGCTGCAGACTGGGCTTTAACCTGCTGTGCCATGGTGTCAGCCCCTAGTAAGCATTTATGTTCTAACAACTCATTAGTCATTTGAAAAAGATATATAATTAAATTGGAAGAAAGTAAGGAATTACAAATATATTTATATTTACTTCCTAATGGAATGTGTGTACTATAGACAGAACAACTTCTCAAACTTCAGAATCAAACTGGACACTGTCACCTTCATTTTCTGTTCCACATTAATTTTCACATAGGCCTGGCATTTTATCACAACCACTGAAAACCTAGCCTTACAAAGATATGACATCAAGATCAAAAGGAATACAGTACAATCTAATGCCAAAACATGAGGTAGTAGTTCATTTAGTATGCAACAGATATTATTATTGTATTTCCTATATAAATTTTAAAATACTATGTAGTACCCTTGTGAGTTGATTGCAAAACCCCCAGGGAACATGGGTGGACAGTTTGGGAACTATGGATTTACACTTTTTTTTTGTTTAAAGATTTATTTTATTTATTTGAAAGAGTTACAGAGAGAGGTAGAGACAGAGAGAGAGGGAGAGAGGTCTTCCATACATTGGTTACTCCCCAAATGGCCGCAACAGCTGAAGCTGAGCTGATCCAGAGCCAGGAGCCAGGAGCCAGGAGCCAGGATTCTTCTGGATCTCCAACATGGGTGCAGGGGCCAAAGAACTTGGGCCACTTTTTTCTGCTTTCCAGGCACATTAGCTGGGAGCTGGATCAGAAGTGGAGCAGCCGGGACTTGAACTGGTGCCCATATGGGATGCCAGTGCTGCAGGCTGGGGCTTTAACGTGCTGCTCCTGGATTTACACACTTCTGAGGAAAGAATCTCAAGGAATGACAGTCAACATTGCAGAGATGTGAAAGTGGGTAAGACAGGTGGGTCTTTGGTACAGTGGTTAACACACCATTTGGGGGGCCGGCGCTGTGGTGTAGTGGGTAGGGCCACTGCCTTCAGTGCCGGCATCACATATAGGCACCAGTTCAACTCCTGGCTGCTCCACTTCCCATCCAGCTCTCTGCTATGGCCTGGGAAAGCAGAGGAAAATGCCCCAAAGCACCTACATGGGAGACCCAGAAGAAGCTCCTGGCTCCTGGCTTCGGATTGGTGCAGCTCTGGCCGTTGCGCCATCTGGGGACTGAACCAGCAGATGAAAGACCTCTCTCTCTCTCTCTTGCCTCTCCTTTCTCTGTGTAACTCTAACTTTCAAATAAATAAA